>NC_081803.1:210000-237500 GCF_963082965.1 Carassius carassius
TCAACGTTGTTACAGGAAAGGATGAAGCTGAATGTTTAGTTCTTGTCACATGACCTGCGGTGCGCTTGTAGCATTCTGAAAGTTGAGATGTTTTTAACTCGATGCTGTGAGGAAGCGCCTGGAAAAAAACGGGACCGCGTCGCACCGTGTGCGCATCGCGACCGCGTCGCTTCCATTATGAGCTCGCATACCGCGCGCCTACATTGGAAATAACGAACTTGAGCATGTAAAAGACGCGATATGTGAACGCCCCGTAAAAGAACTGCGGTCTTCTACAGTACTTCAAATATGCCGTGGAGAATCACAGAAAGTGATCCAAGAACATTGTTGCAGCATCTCTCAAGCAACGAATAAACACTGCTAACTTGGAGAATGCAGTGAAAACTCCTCTTCTCGCGTCTGCCCTAGACCCTCGGCACAAACATCTCAGGTTTCTCGATGAAAACATGAGAGAAGTAAGAAAAAAAAACTTTTTTGAACATTATAAGAACATTTTCCTTGATGCGAGTGGTGCGTCACCAACGATGAAGAGGATGCAATGCCCACTCCTCGGAAAAGGCTGAGCCAGTTCTCCAGCGATGATTACAGAGAGTCCAGCCGAGACGAGTGGGAACAGTTCTTGCTGGAGCCATGTATTCCACCAGATGAGGATCCCATTCAGTGGTAAACGAAAACACGAAGCGCTTCACAAAACGTATTCGCTTAGCACACCGTTATTTGTGAGTCCCGCCAACATCTGTGCCGTCAGAGCGCGTTTTCTCCACGGCCGGCCTTATTGTTAACAGACTAAGTAGCCGACTTTCCCCCAATCATGTTTACATGCCCGTATTTCTTAACAAGAACATTTGAAACAATAGAAAAAAAGAAAAAAAGATTTGCTGACAGTTTAAAAGTTAAGTGTAAGCTACATTCTGTTGCGATTTGACTGCTCACGCTATATGTGGGGAATCAACCGAATCAACACGTAGGATCCCTCAGAACCCGGATGTTTGTGGCTGTTTCAGAATAAACATGCTTTCCGGAATAAACGCACTGCTTTGGTGAAATGCGCAATTCTGTGTGCTGAAACGTCCAAAAAAGAAAAAAAGGCGTTGGCATATCTAGACACGCAGGTGGCTCGGAAGACGTGGCCTATATGGTTTATCCATTTTGCAACGCGAACTGGAGGTAGGCAGGCGTTTTCTTCCCTCTTTTATTTTTATTTTTCTTTGCCATAACTCCACAAGTTTTCCCTCCATCACTTCAGTCCACACTACAAGCCATGTCACCATGGTTTTGTTCATGGTTTCGCGCATGCACAGGGAGGGAAACACGGAAAATCGGTTCGTAGCCCTGCTTCAATAGTGCGATACCTCACGAGATGCGACCAAAACTTCTGACATGTCAGAAATCCATCCAACCAACCAATTGCCAGTCGGGTGAGGTTAATCGCCTCTCGTTTCCCCTTGTACACTGCACGAACAATGCACGACAAACGACGAACAAAAATGCTGAAAAAAAAAGTCGCACGAGTCAGAATTCGGCTCAAAATCGGATCAAAATTGCACAGTATGCCCGGCCTTAACGATCGGCCGATCGTGATCGGAGCAACCCTAGTAGAAATGTGGATATTACATTCCAGAACAGAGCCAGGTGTTTGCAGGGGAAAAGATAGAGGGATGTTGTTTCAGAGGTGAAGAAGGTTATTACATTTTAATTATATTCTGAAAACAGACATTGTATTCACTAGAAATTTATTTTCATGCACCAATTGGTCATGCCCTATTAGACCAGCAATGTGCATTATTGACTTGTCATTGCTAATTAATTATCGATTTTGATTTGTTGCAGCCAAAAAGTATTTTTTCATATATATCTAATAATCAATCATTCATATAAATGAATCAAATCAATCAAACTGTAATGATCTCTTTCGTAATAAGTTGAATAGTCCATCACCAAGGAAGCCATCAGTTAAAGATGCAGATGTCTTGTCCTTAAATCTCTGTCTGCACAGAAGTGTCTGTCTAATAACATCTTCAAATGGAGAAACCATGACATTCTGTAGGAAATGAGGGATCAGAATAAATCTGCATGGAGACCTACAATATGGTGAGCTGGGGCCCATTGATTTACTGTGCCTTTTTACCAGGTGCAAGCTCAGCATGGGTTGCCAGATCTCAGAGCTGCTAGACTTCACCTGCGAGACACGAGAGGTTACACAGAGTAATAGTGTCCCAGGAAACCATAAAACATTTCTAACCGGCATGCACCGCTTCAAGTCAGCTGCCGATCGGTCTGTGGGTGCTTCTCAATTCTTATTTGTGCATCCTCATTTCCTTTCCTCACTTCCTTTCCTCGTGTCTTAGCTCCACCTCTTCAGGGGGAATGACGCAAGGAAAAGATGTGCATCACGTTAAGTCGATAAAAGACTTCCGCATAGGATACACCTGTGTATCCTCGCTCATCGCTCCTCATGAAGCCTCCTCCCTCCTCGTGGTGCAATTAGAGAATTGAGATGTCCTTCAAGATGGCTGTGCTCAATCGGTTTCCGGGTCATAGGATGGAGGACGGGAGGAGCGAGGAGACGAGGAGGGATATTGAGAAGCACCCTGTGTTGTGTTGTATGAAGTCGAACACGTCATCAGAGGCCCATCCTCCTGGGATTCACTGATGTCATCACTAGTATCACTCTTCTACTTTCATTATTTCACAGAGAAGTAATACCGCAGAACTTATTCTCCCTTTTTAAAGGATTTTAATAATGAGAGTTTAAATCTGTGGGTTTCCGTCTCCCACGGCACCTCCGATCTGAGTGAAACAGGATATTCGGCGTGCTCTGGTGATTTCCTGGGGAGATTCAGACCGGTTCCCTCGGTTTGCAGAGCTTCCCAGCAGCTTAACTTCCACAGGCTCTGAGCGAGGACTCCCAGCGGTCACAGACGTCAAATTATTTGCAGGTTGACGAGTTGGACAAAGAGCACAGCTGCCTTGTGTTACTGAACAGCAGAGGCAGCCAATCACTGCACTCCAGAAACAAAGTGGGAGGGAAATCATACTGGCTTATTCCTCACACCTGCATCAGATTAAACTAATTGCTGCAGGTGTGGACAGGATCAGAATTGGCTAGATTTTCACATTGTATCATTGGAAAATAATTACACAATTAATCATATGGTTCCAGATACAAATCTCCATTTTAACACAAGTCATTAGTTTCACATAATTCACCACGTCTTAAACACCATAATGTCTAGCATAGCAAAAGTAAAACTGATTTCATGGTTCAGTAACAGAACTGAAAGATCTTTCATGAGGAGGAAACACATTTTGTCAAGATGTCAAAGTGCATGTAGACAGACCAACGGCCCTCAGGACAAGAGTTCCTCAGAGAGCCCTCGTCACATCTGATCTGCGTCTCTTTACACGTACAGAGCCCCTCCGAGATCACGAGGGTTGTAAAGAAACACACCTCTTGTGCTGGAAGAAAACTAGACTCTAACGTCTTTGTGTGGATCCATCCTGCTTCTGTGAAACTCCCAATATGCATCTGGATCAGTTAAAAGCTGCAAATTGATATGCAAATAAAGCAATGAAGACCAAATGGTTGACACCAAGTATTTGATTGGTTCGTAAGGCATTCAAACAATTACTTTAATTTATAAGTAGTAATACTTCTTTAGTTTTAAAGCATTAGTTTACTTTCAGAATAAAAATGTCCCGAGTCCATCCTTAAAAATATTCTTGTTTGCCGTAACCTGACCGACCCTGTCAATGTAGGACCGACTAAATTTTTTTATTTTTTTTTGCTTTTAGTCCGACCGACTTGCCAATTGTAAATTTGCATTAAGACAGACCAATTTTTTTTTTTACTCTTCAAACAACTAATACAAAAGCAATAAAATAGTATTAATTATATTTAAGCAAGTATTGTAAATATATAAATCTTTAATTAAAAAACCCCTTGACGTCATCTGTGTTTACACGGATGTCACACTGTGGCCTGTGCGTTCGCTTCGTCTCATACTCTCACTCACTGTCAGAGTCAACGGCTCGCGCTTGGTAATGATGGCTGCGGCTGCAGTAAACTAAATGTTCGCGGTCACTGTTCAAAGTCATATGGGTTCGGGCACCATAATACATTTAAAAAAATTCATTAAAACAGCTCGACACCACTTTAACTTGGCACAAAGTTCTGGAAAAACTGTGCCCAGATCTTTTCCCATCCCTTCTCTTCTCTAGTCTAAAACCGTGACCGTGTCGACTGTCACTTTATTTTCGAAAATCTATTGCACAAATCAAGCACGAATCAACCAACACAAGTTTCGAAAACGAAAGTAGGAAATTGATTTTAACGACCTTCTCTCGGAGCGCGTACAGGTTTTTTTTTCTTTCCTTTTTTTTGAACAGGCGTCACACAGCAACTGCAGCTTCGGACAAACACACATAACAGCAAATAATACTTCTGCACAATGTTTCTCTTTTTACAACAGAAATGTGAATTCAGCCGGTATTCAGTCTCATTCAGTTTCGGGATTGAATCGCCTAGGGCTTAGCTGAAAAACTAAATTCGAATTTTTAAATTGATCAAAATTTGAATTTTATTCGAATTTAAAATGCATAATTTCAGTTAGGGTGAAGAAAAGCTTTTTGCTTCTCTTCTGAGGCTCAATATAGCGCATCGAGCAAAATATTACTGTAATACAGTAATCCTATAATATAACAAAAACCCAATAAAGTCTCGAGATATTTAAAAAAAAAAATTAAATTAAATGCATTAATTTTACATGTCTTCTTGTGCGAGACGCGAGTCCAACGGTGTCCCTATAGAAAATGCGCGAAATATGCGTTCTGTGTGAACGGCTTGGTTTCAGTTTTGATGTAAACAAGATCTTCTCCACATTTTCACATCACATTTTTTTTTTTTTTTTAGTGGCTTCAACTGGATGGGCTAACATAACCTTATAATGCAATGTACATCGTCATTGCATCTCGTGCGTCACTGATAAAGATCAAGTATACTTCGGACGGTGCGCGTACACGAGGTGAAAGATGAGACAGCAGATACTGCGAGTCGAGCTCGTCCGCCTTTGAAAGTTGTGTAACACAGCTGTGCGCGCGGCGAGATGGAATGGAACCCGGACTGTGAAGTACCGGGGCTCATAAGGCCGGTTCCTTAATGCACACCTAAAATTCAAATGCAACGTTTTTGCATTCGAATGTGGATTTTTATTTTAAATTCGACGAATATTTGAAGCCCTAGAAAATCGATTTTATGCGATTTTTTGTTGGTGTTGAAATTTAATTGTAAACACAGCCATGTTGAAGCCTGCAGTAAATGTTTTGCATTATGGCAGTCCACTCTGCTTATTGTTTTTCAAAAATGTTCCACTCCTGTTTGACATTGTGCACGTAACTTCACACCAATAAATCATCAGAAATATTGGTCTTAAATTTGTTTGTGGTCTATATAGCCTGCATCAAAATGATGCGCCGAAGGCATGGGTTGAAGGCCCAGTCAGTGACGTCACGATATGCTAATTTGTTTAAATTCATACCTACGTCACCACCATCACCAAAATGTACGTTTTTTTTTTTTACATTGAAACTTGGAAAAAAAAAATATAGACCGACCTACTGACCCTTTTTTTTTTTAATTACTGTTACTGCAAACCAAAATATTGTTAAGGATTGCCTGATAATTTACTCAACCCGATGTCATCCAAGATGTTCATGTCTCTAAATACATTTTTATTCTTTCCAACTAATCCTTTAATGAATTAATTTCTTAAAAGAAAATATATAATAATAATAATAATAATAATAATAATAATAATAATAATAATAAATTCAATCCCCGAACATTTTAACTTAATTATAAACATCAATACGTTCTAAAACAAGGTATTTTTGCATTATTTGTAATAAACACTTTATTTAAATTTGAATTAGAGATTAAAAAAATAATAATAATAATAGTCAGGTTCTGATTCTAACTATAAAAAAAGCAATTAGTTGTCATAAAAAAAGATTCAGGTGCGTTCTGCTTGTTTGTATTAATAATAATAATAACTTTAGTTAATGCATTAACAATAAAGCAATAAAGCTTTTATTTATGGTTTGTTTATTGCACCCTTCCTCAAGTTGTAAACTAGTTTGTATAATTTGGACTGGAAAACTGGAACCTTGCACACCTCTGATAAAACTTTACAGGCATGCTGAGAAAAGCTAGCAAACTCTGACAACCAGCTATTGTGTAAAACCAAGGGAAAAAAGTAGAGGAAAAAAATAGCTGAGACTAGATTTTTAAAATCCATGTCAATCATAATCTGCACAGTCAACGATTCCAAAATCCCTCCATAATAAAGGGTTTATTTTGGGAAATGTAAAAAGTGCATGAGAAGTCAAAATATTGGGTAGTGGAAAAATTATGTCGGAACAAAAACATTGCGTGAAGTGTAGAGAGAAACTACATTTTTTGTTTTCATGGAGAAGGGGCATAAAAAGCGCAAGAAGTCAAGATAGTTGTGGGCTGCTGTATTAAAACAGACTCAGAAACGGAGAACATCGAGAGCCAGGGAGTCCCGTCGGACCTGTGCTCTCCAAAAGAGCAGCTCAATTAATCATGTGTGAAGTGCAGCTCTCCGTTAACACCCTGAACGATTAAACAAACAGCCATGAGGTGTCCTGGAGAGCAGAAAACTAACAGGGTCTGGAAAAATCAAGAACCTCTTATTCCTGTTCCATCGCCAAAGAAATGTGCACCTCAGACCTGGAAGAGTCTTGGATAGCATGGTGCTGGTTGAGAGAGCCAACACAGTAACGATCGATTTGTTCTGAACTTCAGTGTGTTTTTAGTGCTGATGACAGTCACATCTGCCATTTGACCCTCCACACTCACTATTAAAGGTCCTTAGATGTGTACTACCAAGAGAAAAAAAACCTCATAATCGCTTGGGTTTAAACTTGTGTAATCTGCCAAAATATTCTATCAACTTCTGGGAATACACTAGTACACAGATAACCTCAAACAGAGTCTAAGAGACACAAAACTATTAGATGTCATTATTCTGTGGAGATGTGTATGACACACACAGAGTGCTGAAAGAACAAAAACATGGTGAAACACGGGCCCAGGAAGTGAGGAGGGGGAATAATCAGCACTTCAGCATCTGAGTCACCCTGACCGTACACTAATGCTTTTACAGAGCGTCTCTGAGATCTGCACCAAGACAAGTCTGTAATTAGCCAGTCTGACACAAACAGACCCAGACTCCGCTTTTACTGCCACCGTCCCATTCTCATGAACGGGATGATCGGCTGATAACTAAGAAAGGTTCCTGTGGGCAGGCACTTATGAAGGTTTGATGTGGCTTGTCATCTCTGCTAGAACACATTCCCATCTCATGATCCCCATCAGATGAGGGCTTTCCACATACAAAAGCTGCTCCGTTTGTTAAAAGCCTTGATAAGATCAAGATATCAGAACATTAACAGAACCAGAAAACTGAACCAACACCATATAACATATTTGAACCCAAACATTTGATAAGAATAAATCCAAGCTAAAGAATGAAGAAAATCTGAATGCCAACGGAGGATATTCCTCATTTTTTGCATGATATATTTCTTTAAACATCTAACATGAGTCACTACAGAGTCACTGCCAAACCTACATACAGGCTTCTCGCGGACGACCGGCATCATCTGGTCTTTATTAATATGAAAGCCCCTCCAACTGTGCTCAAAGAACATGGTGTGAGACGGCCTATGTGTCTAGACTGGGCAAAACGATCCATTTACAACTGTTGACCACTGATCTTTAGGTTAAAACTCCAGCCTGGGAACGTTTGAGGAGAGATATATACATTTGTGTGTGTTTGTGCTGATTCCAATCAGAGAGAAGGCAACTGTAAACATCATGACATCAAACACACAAGAGAGAAAGTGAGCGAGAGAGAGCCATGGGTGAAATGAAACACAGATGTCATTGTGTACTCTTTGAGCACATCTAGTTTCACTGCATGGGTTCCAATACGGCCCAAAGGTTTGAAGCCATCTTATTGATAAAATGACCGACACTAAGCTTTCCAGAAGTTTCTCATTAGTACTGCTTGTGCTAGTGCAAATGCACAGGATTGTTGAACCAACTTTGACTTCTATCTTGTACATTTTGCTATAACTTCTACTGCACTATTTATGCAACAGATATACATGATACCTCAAAATGGTTGAGAAGAGTGCTATTACTTTTCTAAATGATCAATGATTCAATACAAAATATAATTGACCTATCGGTAAGCCCCTCCCCTCGGACGCAGATGAGCCAATAGCAGTTGAGAATCAGTTGCACAGGAAGCAGAACATCTTTAGGTTTCAACGCCATTGAGAAACAGAAAGATCTGAGACTCGCATCAGTTTAATGATGTTTATGCTACAAAAATGGATCGGCAATGGAATTTATTTGATTAAATTTCCTAAATCCAACCGAAACAGAACAAAATGTCCCTAAGCATTCAACCCCAAATCACAATGAAGATGAAAACGTTCGTTTGTCGTACTCTCATCAAGTTACACATTTCATCTGCTCAAGCAAAACGTTAGTCACCTTGTGCTTCAGCAAGGTATCTCTGGCTAAAACTAGCTGACGCTAACGTTACAGTTAGTGAGTCCACGCTAACGTACAAACCTAAATAGCAAACTGTTCTCATGTACCGTGCATCAAAAACACAAAAAAGGTCTTTATGAGAGTGCCTATCCATTAATTTGGTTAAATGTAAATTAATTTCATCTTACTCCGCAGTATATGATATGAACGGTGAACGTTCGTGACAACCGTAACATAATTCTCCAGTTTTCATTGAATGCCACATACATCCCGGTTTCCCTTTCAATTTATTTTTGTGATCAAAGCTGTATTTTTAGCTTCATTACTCCAGTGTTCAGAGTCACATGATCTTCAGAAATCAGTGCATCACAGATACAGCCCAAACATTCGTGAATTACGGTCTAGACCGCTCACTCGGTTTTGGAGCAGAGCTAACGGTCCATTCTCATCTGGTTATGCAGTGTATCTGAAACAATAACTCTATTAAGAGTTTGAACAAAAACAGCTGAAATGAAAGTAACAGTTAAAGGTTTTGCTATGTTTTACAGCTGTTGTCAAGACAGACGACAATCAAACCAATGTGAGACTGAACTACACAGGTTTATGTTAAAGAGAAAGCTAAAATGAGTCCATAGTCCAAGAAGAAAATATACATCTCAATCCAAAAGAGGCAGGCGATGGTAGACTGTTACATACTCATGGAGGTATGCGGTATTAAACACAAGGCAATGTCCTGTGACTGTTTATGAGGCAAATTAAAAACAGATTTTAGAGCGTTTTCTAGCGTATCATTAAAGAGCCCGGCATCTCAGCAGCTCAACGTGAAACAGCAGTTTGCTGAAAACACACTTCCATCTCTATCAGAGCAGGTATTAATCAAAATCTATGGCGCTATATTACTTTCAGACAACTGCAAGGGGAAAAAGGAGTGGAAAGATTGAAACAATCACATCACTGTTCCAAAACCGCACACCTTTCAATCAAAACTTACACTAGAAACGGATATCAGTTACATCAATTAGCAAAAACAGCTATACTAACCTCACTGAAATTAATCTTTTCTTTGGTTTGTAGAATTTTTAGGAAAAAAAAATAATGGCAATATCATTTCTCAGAATTGCAGCTAATTATGACTTTTTCCTTAGAATTGCTGAGAACTTCATTTCACGGAATGACGACTTCATTTCACGGAATTATTTTAATATTAATTAAGAAATGTACGAAGACAAAATATTTGTCTTTTAATTACAAAAACAAACAAAGCAGTAGTATTTTGAAATATATCTGAACTAATCTAGGGCTGTAACTAATGTTTATTTTGGTAATCAAGTTATCTACGAAACATTTTGACAACAGAGTAATCAGATTTTTTTTTTGTAACAAACAGACCCAAGTAAAACCAGGCTATAGTATGGCTATTTATATATAAACTAACGGTGAGGCAATAATAATTGGCTCAAATAAAATATTAAAACCAATAAATGAAATGATTGTAATGAACATCATTGTTAAAATACATAAATGTAATACGCCTAATATGAACAACTTAAGTACATGATGTATTAAAACGAATACCTACAGAGGGCGCCAACGGACTGGTGACGATTCACTTTACAGCGTTATTAAAGAATGTTTAAATCCATCTCATTTTAATATTTGGCCACATACAGAAACTTTTATTTTGAAATCACGATGTACAATCACGATGTACAATACATGGCATAGACATTTTTCTCCCGTGTTGGCAAATGTTTTTAATGATTTACATTACAAATCTAGTGAGAATGCACACTGTTTTTCCAGATAAACATTAAGCAATTCAAATTCACGGCATATTCAGAGGAAGAGATTAGGCCCTTTCACACAATACAGTCTTTACTGGTAAATTACTGGTAATTTACCATTAATAGGTCATGTGTGAACAGGACTTTTTTAAAAATCCCGGTAAATTTGTTCTGGCAATCATACCGTTTTTATGGAGATGACGTGATTACACTGAGCTGTTTACAAAGCTCTGCTACTTTTAAATTTAAATGTCTATGTAAATATGCACTAGTTTGACATCTTTGTCCGTCACGCCTCACAGCTTTTTGTCGCACTTCTCCATTCATCAGGGCTGCGACTCCGCAATTGGATACTATTATGAGCGTGAAGCGTCTCGTGTTTATAAGAGCAAAACATTCTGATTGGCTAGTAAATGTTAGTATGGTTGAGAGTGAAAGCCGCGCTCCTCTCATACCATTGGTAGGCCAACTAATGGAATCGAAAGTGATATTAACAAGTTATTTTTTCTTTTTTAATATAGAATTTTTTTCCGCAGCCAAATACGGCATGCCAGAGAACTTTAAGCCTTGAGAATTGCAACTGACTGTGACTTTTTTATTTCTCAGAACTGAAATTTTATTTCTGTGAATTGTGACTTAATTTCTAAGAATTGCAACTAATTGTGACTTTTTTTTCTCAGAATTGTCATTTCTTAAAACTGCAATTTTATTTCTCAAAATTGCAATTTTATTTCTCAAAATTGTGACTTCATTTCTCAGAATATCTATTTAATTTCTCAGCATTGAGACTTTATTTCTCATAAATGCAACTTTATATCACAATTTTAAGAAAAATCTAAATTGTGAAAAAAACAAAAAAAACAACAAAAAAAACAATTGCAAGGTAAAAAGTCACAAATACCTTTTTAGTTTTTTATTCAGTGGCCAAAACGGGCTTCCATATGGTGACATATCCCAGTGAGAGTGTATTTTCCTTGTGCAGGTAATATAATTTGTATTTACCAAAATTAATAAATAATTAAAATATTATTAACCACACTGTATATCCACCACAATGACTGCTTCGGCAAGAACATTTGAGCATCTCCTGTCAGTGCAGATTATGAACTAAATTCAATAAATTCCTTCCTGGCAGTGTGAATCCAGCATGCCTTTGGGTTATTAGTTTCTTGGCTTATCTCATTTCAAAGGCTGTTAGGATCAGTTTATGCCGGCTCCATCAGCTGATGGAACGCAGAGATCGGTGAACACCTGCCACCGCAGACGTGAATCAGGCCTCGGATGACGGATGGGTGATGAATACACAGATCCAGCGCTGGCCGACGGCCATAATACATTTCATTTCTCCGGCAGCTTTGATGCAAGCTTCTCTACACATCCTTGATTCATGAAGGCGTAAGTATTACACACGTAAACTCGACAGGCGAGCTACACATTCATTTATTTTTCCATGGGAGAGGTTAGGGAAGGACGTTAAGTTAATTCCTGGTAGTATGTAAGATCTACAGGAGTTACAAATGTCATATTTAAGTGCCATTCATAAAACTTTGTGGTAGACCGATATTGTTTTTTTTGACAGTCGATGCTGTCAATTTTTTTTGGACAGCATCAAAAAAAAAAAATTGTTAATCATTTGACAATGGATTACAAAAATAGATGTGTAAAATAAATACTTTAGATGACAAAGTCTTTCACAAATAAATAAATGTTTAATAAAAAAATTAAAATGAAGTAAACACTGTAACCAACAGGGCACTCAGTATTCTGGGAAGTTTGTGATCAAAATAAAACTCCTGCCTCGAACACACTGGCCAAGCAGAAAAACTTATCGGCCAATGCTGATGTTAGCAAAATGACAATTAGACCGATATATCAGCCTCTGCGATATATCGGTTTACCACTAATAAAAATGGATGTTTTAGCACTATGAAACTGTCACAATGTGCACTGCAACACTGGTTTTCAGTTAGACCTATTGTGTATTTAATTGTTTCAAAGTATATGCAAGCTATGGTTCTGTCTTTATACAACAATTGGACTTGTGCCGGTATTCGGTAATGCGATATATCACGGTAATGATATTGTTACCGTGGGCACTTCTAAATACCGCAAATAATTATATATTACAAATTTTTCAAAATTTGGAATGCATTTTAAGAATACTATTCCCATCAGCTGCTCAAAATGCACAACACCGCTGTATGCTGCTTGAAAGACTCTGTGCGCTCTGATGTAAGCAGCACATGGAGGAACACGTGACAGATGCGCTGAATGAAAGCACATTCACTCTCTGACAGCAGATGGCGCTAAACTGCAGAAAATGTCCTTACCCTGGAAACCCCTTAAATAAACCAGCTAAACTACTTTCTGAAACCCATTTAAATAATTTTTAAATAGCCATTCAGATTTGTGTAATTGGTATGATGTTCATCACAGTGCAAAATACTTAAGTGTTAAGTCTTAATAGGTTATTTTAATCTGGACTACAATGTGCCATAGATATAGTTTGAAAATGTTTTGATTTTTTTTTTTTTATCACACTTTACATCAGGGCTTCATTTTTAACATTAGTTTATTCATTGGTTAACAAACTGCCAATGACAAATTCTCCTGAATATTCATTAGTCTAAGGTATTCCAATATTTAATAACACGTTGTTAAAATGTAAAGTCGCAACTGTATTATTTAATGCGCTAAAATGAACTATGACTTGTATTTTTTTTTAACAAAGGTTAATAACTTCTGTAGCAAATGTAGCTATTGTGAATGTTAATGGTTAACTGATGAGATTGTAAAGTGATACCCATGGGTCTTTATAGTTCTTTTGCATTT
Organism: Carassius carassius; assembly: GCF_963082965.1. NCBI lineage: Eukaryota > Metazoa > Chordata > Actinopteri > Cypriniformes > Cyprinidae > Carassius > Carassius carassius. Next base: position 223,204 of record NC_081803.1, read on the forward strand.
TAATCTGTGCAAAACTTTTAACTTTATTTTTCTTTATTGTTTTTTTTTTAATGTTGTTATTTTTGTTATTAGAAAAAAGTTATTTAACTTATATTATACTATATTTTGAGCACTTTTTAAAACAAAATTTCAATACCGTGATAATACCATTTACCATGATAAAAGCATGAGCAATTTATCACAACAGGGAAATTTGATACCGGCATATCCCTAACAACAATGAAAAAAATATGATGTTTAATGATATAATGAAGCAGGATTATGGGTAAAATGAGTTTTCGCCTGACAAGGCTACTGAGTGCATTAGCCAAGTCCTCAATATAGTATTTTAAACCATACGTGCTGAAACAAAGGTGATTTATTTGTTTCGATGGTTCAAAATATAAAACAGTTACACTGGATTATCAAAAACAGTATACTGCTGTACAGCTATTTCAAATTTCTTATATATATATATATAGTATAAAATATAATAAATAAATGAAAAAATGAAAAAAAATGAAATGCTGTAGTAAGGGGCTCCATGATTTGATCTGAACATCTAGTTCAGGGGACATTTGATCAATGTTATATCTTGAAACTCATTTTTATTCTACAAATCTCCCTTTTATTTATATTTGTAAGTTACACCAAGAAACCTCCCTTTGAGCACACAGCCTTCTGACCCGCTTTCTCTTCGGGAAAGACTGCCAACATTGCCTGCCTGCACACACACACACACACACACACACACACACACACGCAGCAATGCTCATGCAAAAACAAGTCCTGTTGATTAACATCTTACAAGGCACTAGATTAAAGGCAGTTTCTAACGGTTTCTAAGAACACATCAGCTAGAGGATCGGCCATTTCCTCATCTAAACACATCAAGTGGTATTTATGGAGGCGCACAGCTGGTTTTCCCTGTGCTTTGCCCAGAAGGACACACCTAATCAAATATGTCGGTTCCATTAAAACTTGGACTAAATAAAACGTGCTGATGTTTTACAGGTACAGTTTCATTCCTAAGACTCAAATGTCCAATGCACACAAGTTGCTGCCAGAGCTTGCACTTCAACAGTTACTGAGTGAAGCTCTTCTTCATTCTTCACTCTTCAATCAGATCCAGAAGTGTTTTGAACTTCTTGATAATACAAATCTGGGTAACAGTAGGCTTTACAGAGTTAACAGTTGCCACAAATATATTTGTGAACCTTTGAGAGTAACATGTCCATCTTGAGCGCTCAAGCGAGTGGTACAAACCACCAAAATTAAACCCCTTAGCTTTGGCCAGCTTTTGTTCAAAAATCAAATCACACCGGTTTGTTTGTCAGTTTTGCTTGAAATATATCAGGGGATATATTCAGTGGACTGATAGTAAAAGCATGATTTTCTGAATAAACGGCATAAAACTCAATTCTGCAGCATAAGTTGATAAATCTGAGTATGTGGTCTGTGATGCAGCATCTGGACGAGCTAGTATCTCTAATGAAAAACACAGCTCAGTGCTGCCATATCAATACGTATAAGCAGTTTGCTTGCTGTCTGATCATCTATTTTTATCGGTCATGCAAAGTGGAATAAAAAATAACTCCTAAATAAGCAGCAGAGTGGCACCAGAGACAGAGATGCAGGCCAACTTTCCAACAGAAGGCAACCGCATTAATGTCCTTCTCCTCCAAGAAGAGATTAGTGCTGAAGTACGGAGGCTCTGCTCAACCTTAGAGTTTATTCCTGATCTAACACTGGGTGGGCTCTGGAAAAATGTCACCTTGTTGGTTTAATGTGGCGTTTGGATGAATCGGGGTCAAAGGAAACCAAAGGTGTGGGAGTCACACTGACTTCAGACGTCCAGCGACTGGAAGGAAGAGTCCCAGAACATGTTTATCACACCGCTGAACAATCGCCTGATGAAAAATCCCAGCAGATATATAGTCCACTGATGGCCACAAACATCAGGCAATGGAACTAAATAATGGAAAATGTGAATTACCTCAGCTAGCTTTTATAAAAAATACCAAAAGAAAAAAAAAAAACTTGACAATTAGACCATTATCAATGGAATGGAAGTATACACATACATTTATATTTCATAATTCAGATGCTGTTTCTCGCATTTCTAAGAAAAAAATAGTCAGAATTGCAACATATGAACTCAGAGGTAACATCTTGCAAATCTGACTTTTTTCTCATATTGTGGCTATAAAGTCATAAATGGGAGAGAAAAAGTCACAATCAGCTTTTTTAGACTACACAGTATGTCTGGTTCATTTTATGCCAGAAATCTGATTTAGCAAAATTAGGAGAACAACAAACTGCTTAGTTAATTGTGTATAATTGTGTTTAATGTGCATAATTTCAAGCACTTTCAATAAAAATGTAGCACTGGTCACTTAATATAAAAACACAGTATAAACACTATACAAGTGCAAGATATGAATCCTAACCAAAGTATATCAGCCATTCCTATACAATACATTTTATTTAGATGTATATCAAAGTATATAAAGAAATATTCAGTATACATTTGTTTCCTCATTTGTTCCTTTCTTTATTTAAAACATATTTAAAAAAAAAGTATTAGAATATTGTTTTAACTTAAGTACACTGCATTCAGAAATTCAGTAAGCATGGTTTGTTTTTGTGTTTTTTGAGAAATTATCACTTTTATTTAGCAAGGATGCATTAGATTGATTAAAAGTGACAGTAAAGACTTCTACATTGTAAAAAATAAAATAAAAATAAAAAATCAGCCAAAATTTGGAGATAGTCTCCAGACTGGAGTAATGATGCTAAAAAAAAAAAATCAGCTTTGATCACAGGAATAAACTATATTTTAACATTCAAATAAAAAGCATTATTTTAAATGGTTATTTTCACAATATTACCTTTGAGCATATAAATGCAGCCTTGGTGAGCAGAAGAGACTTCTTTTAAAAGCATGCTAGAAAAATACTGACACCAAACACCATATACAGTACTGAATTATTATTAAATTATAATAACATTGCTTTATGGTAAACGCTTAATATAAATACCTGCTTAATATTACAGAACAGGTATGTGTATTTAATAAAGATTGCAGAAGTAATGTAGAAACTTTTTTTCCATGTAAGACATGTTCAACATCATCTTCAACATTATTGTCCAAAAATATAGACCTAACCCAATCCCTAAACCTAACCCTACCCATACTTTATTCCTAAAATCAGTGGGAAAAGCTGATTAACAAGAGCGTTGAAGCACCTAACCCTGATTGTACGCCTAAAATAGATATTTCCTGAAACGTTATATCTCAGTTCTGATTGGTTGATTGGAATGTTGATCCAGGAACATGTTGTACTTGCTGAAATCACGCTCGGCGTATGACTAACATCAAGGTGTATGGGCTATTTCTACACACACTGATTGACAAGGTCTTTCTCATTCAAGGCTAAATTGGCTCTTTTCTAAAGCATTAAAGGATCAGCTGCTTTACCGCGCTCTTTTATGATGGACGCTTGGAAGATTTTCTCTTGCCCTGGTCAAGTCTGGATTAACTGACTGAACTCTGAGTAACTCTACAAGCACATCCAGCTCAACCGCAGCGCTGGGATCGACAGACAACGACTGCGCTTCAGAAATCAAGGCAAACCAGCCATCTCTGCTACACTACCTGCTTTCTTTCAATATTAGCATCATCAAGGTATAGTAGAGTGGATCGCATGAAAACCACATCAGGTCATATTTCATGCCAAAAAATTAAATTTAATAAAATGAGTTTTGTTTGCTTTTTTTCTGAGCAATTTGTTTGCTTTTTTTATTCTGAGCAATTTAACATGTTGCCCTGTCATTACCATAATGCATATTGATGTATATGGACCCCTAAGGGGCAAAAGCTAAAAAATAACACTATTATTACATACATATTTATGCATCTATGTATGTATGTGTGTGTGTGTGTGTATAATTTTTTACTTTTTACCCTGGGTCCACATGCATCCATCAAAAAAAAAAAAAAAAAAAAAAATTCAAACTTGCATAAAAAAAAAAGTGTTAAAATATATTTAATTATATTAAAATATTTTTTTATTATATTAAAATTAAAAATATACATCTTCACTGCCCCAAAAAAGGTAAAGAATAAATAAAAATAATTAAAAAATAATCTTTATTGCAATGAAAAAAAAATATATATATATAAGAAATATGATATTTTGAGGAGGGCCTGAGGCATGAACTACAACCCGAATTCCGGAAAAGTTGGGACGTTTTTTAAATTTTAATAAAATGAAAACTAAAGGAATTTCAAATCACATGAGCCAATATTTTATTCACAATAGAACATAGATAACGTAGCAAATGTTTAAACTGAGAAATTGTACACTTATCCACTTAATTAGCTCATTTAAAATTTAATGCCTGCTACAGGTCTCAAAAGTTGGCACGGGGGCAACAAATGGCTAAAAAAGCAAGCAGTTTTGAAAAGATTCAGCTGGGAGAACATCTAGTGATTAATTAAGTTAATTGATATCAGGTCTGTAACATGATTAGCTATAAAAGCTTTGTCTTAGAGAAGCAGAGTCTCTCAGAAGTAAAGATGGGTAGAGGCTCTCCAATCTGTGAAAGACTGCGTAAAAAATTTGTGGAAAACTTTAAAAACAATGTTCCTCAACGTCAAATTGCAAAGGTTTTGCAAATTTCATCATCTACAGTGCATAACATCATCAAAAGATTCAGAGAAACTGGAGAAATCTCTGTGCGTAAGGGACAAGGCCGGAGACCTTTATTGGATGCCCGTGGTCTTCGGGCTCTCAGACGACACTGCATCACTCATCGGCATGATTGTGTCAATGACATTACTAAATGGGCCCAGGAATACTTTCAGAAACCACTGTCGGTAAACACAATCCGCCGTGCCATCAGCAGATGCCAACTAAAGCTCTATCATGCAAAAAGGAAGCCATATGTGAACATGGTCCAGAAGCGCCGTCGTGTCCTGTGGGCCAAGGCTCATTTAAAATGGACTATTTCAAAGTGGAATCGTGTTTTATGGTCAGACGAGTCCAAATTTGACATTCTTGTTGGAAATCACGGACGCCGTGTCCTCCGGGCTAAAGAGGAGGGAGACCTTCCAGCATGTTATCAGCGTTCAGTTCAAAAGCCAGCATCTCTGATGGTATGGGGGTGCATAAGTGCATACGGTATGGGCAGCTTGGATGTTTTGGAAGGCTCTGTGAATGCTGAAAGGTATATAAAGGTTTTAGAGCAACATATGCTTCCCTCCAAACAACGTCTATTTCAGGGAAGGCCTTGTTTATTTCAGCAGGACAATGCAAAACCACATACTGCAGCTATAACAACAGCATGGCTTCGTCGTAGAAGAGTCCGGGTGCTAACCTGGCCTGCCTGCAGTCCAGATCTTTCACCTATAGAGAACATTTGGTGCATCATTAAACGAAAAATACGTCAAAGACGACCACGAACTCTTCAGCAGCTGGAAATCTATATAAGGCAAGAATGGGACCAAATTCCAACAGCAAAACTCCAGCAACTCATAGCCTCAATGCCCAGACGTCTTCAAACTGTTTTGAAAAGAAAAGGAGATGCTACACCATGGTAAACATGCCCCGTCCCAACTATTTTGAGACCTGTAGCAGAAATCAAAATTGAAATGAGCTCATTTTGTACATAAAATTGTAAACTTTCTCAGTTTAAACATTTGCTATGTTATCTATGTTCTATTGTGAATAAAATATTGGCTCATGTGATTTGAAAGTCTTTTAGTTTTCATTTTATTAAAATTTAAAAAACGTCCCAACTTTTCCGGAATTCGGGTTGTAGTTTGAAAACCCCTGATGTAAAGTAGCCCTACACCAACCCCTTTTGTTTTTTAATGATTAACACATTCATTGAGCATTAACTTCCAAAAACTCAAAAGGTGCAAATATGCAAATGTCTCAAAGGGGCAGGCATTACAGGGAAGGATCTGTAAATAAAGACTTGATTGTTTAAAGCACAAACCCTACTGAGCCAAGCCTCTGCACTGTTTGAAGCTGATTCAGTTGTCTGGGGCTTCAGCCAGGGGCTTTTATTAGCAACTGAATCAATTAGCATGTCAATGGACTTGCTGAAGGTCTCCAACACCTTTCTGATGGTTGAAAGTGTGAGTCGGAGGAGCTGCACCTCCTGCGGACTGCAGAAACACAGCCACCCCCATCAGGACTGAAGAGGAGCCCATCCAGAGGGGGATGAAGGCCGGAAGAATGAAACCCTCTGAAGACTGTTAAATTGGCTGATCACTTCTTTAGCTGGTCAGGCTGAGATACCAGCTCAAACCAGCTACTCCCAACTTAAACCAGCCTCAGCTGATTTCAGCTGTTGTTTTCCTCCCCAGCAGGAGCGCTGACACTTTTGATTGTTTAGATCAGTGGTCTCCAACGTGGTGCCCGCGGGCACCTGGTAGCCCGCGTGGAGTCTCTGAGTCGCCCGCCGAGCACGTTCTATAAATAGCCTGAATTGTAATCTTTCGTTTTTTTATGATAATGGCATAAAATGAGAAAATAACTATTGGTGACATTTCATATACCATTAAAAAATAATAAAATAATTCAATAATTTAAAAAAAAATAGAATCGGCACGTCTCTCTATCTCTCTCTTTCTGCGTCTCGTGCGCGCACCTCTCTCTCTCTCTCGCTCTGCGCGTGCGCACCTCTCTCTCGCTCTTCGTCTCGCGCGCGCACCTCTCTTGTTCTCTCTGCGTATCGCGCGGCAGAGGAGCAGCGTTTTAATTTAGTTAAACACAGATATTATGTTGCTTTTCTAAATTTACATGCAAGTATGTAAAGTATATCATTCAGTCACTATTTCATATTTATGCCGTTGTTCTTTCTCCCTTTCCCCCGTGATTTTGTCTATATCGCGAATATAAGACGACCCCCCATTTTTTAGGACAGAAAAACTACGGTAATTATATATTCAAGTCATATTTAACAATATTGTTAAATATGACTATTGAATATATAATTACCGTAGTTTTTTTGTCCTAAAAATATAGGCTTTTTGTTGTTGTATTTTTCAAAACTTGAAACTGTGTGTGTGTGTGTGTGTGTGTGCGTGTGTGTGTGCCTATATCAAACAAGTAGCCCTCAAGACTATTTTATCCCTTCAGGGAGCCCTCACTCACAAAAAGGTTGGAGACCCCTGGTTTAGATCGTCAAAACCTGCAACTGTATCGCACACACCTCTTTAGATAAATCTTACATCCAACTTTATCTGCAAATATTACATTCACACAAAGTGAAAGTGAAAAGTGAAAGTGAAAGTGAAGTGACATTCAGCCAAGTACAGTGACCCATACTCAGAATTTGTGCTCTGCATTTAACCCATCCGAAATGCACACACACAGAGCAGTGAACACACACACACACTGTGAGCACACACCCGGAGCAGTGGGCAGCCATTTATGCTGCGGCGCCCGGGGAGCAGTTGGGGGTTCGATGCCTTGCTCAAGGGCACCTAAGTCGTGGTATTGAAGGTGGAGAGAGAACTGTACATGCACTCCCCCCACCCACAATTCCTGCCGGGCCGGGACTCGAACTCACAACCTTTCGATTGGGAGTCCGACTCTCTAACCATTAGGCCACGACTTCCCAAAGTGATGCTATATAGCAAATCTCATCTGCCTGACAGTGTATTTTAGTATAGTATTTATTAACACACACATATTATATATATATATATATATATATATATATATATAAATTATTATATATTCTGTTTTCATTTTATTAAATGTTTTAACAAGTTTATGTTTTGCCATAATACAAAGAAAAAGTTAATATTTTTTGTAAGTAACAAAAATGCTTTTCATTGTTTTAATATTAGTTACAGTTTTAGTTAACTACAATAATCCTGCTGCCTGATTTTTATTTTGTTGCAACATATTGCACAGCTCTTTGTATCAAGTTCAACTTCATTTACATTTATCCAACATGCGATTGCAATTTCAACTGTGATTGCTAGCATTTTCACTAAATAAAAACTATATAAGTTCTAATTTTTTAAAATGTGACTATTTAGCATGAAGATCTTGCTTGATCTTGATTTTTTAAACTATGCATTTTCAATAATAGCTAAAAAAATGAAATGAGCTGTGAAATGCTAATCTTTTTTACACAGTGCACAAATGTGTTTAGCTTTGTTTCTGTTTTTATTTCTTGTTTTACTAAATTTGTATCTGTATTTGTAAATCTTTAAAACCACTTTTTTATCGTCGCTTTACCCCCAGAGCGCATCTATACTCCTTGTGATTTGTAATCCACTGTCCTGCTTCTCACGTTCATAAACGTTCACGTGAGCGACCCTACGCCAGGTGGAGGTGAGAGTTGTGGTTGAACTCAAACGCTCGCGGTCGCTAGGATGATAAACCAGAATCAGTCACGTGTTGCTATTCATGCACGAGCACGTAATCAATGAGCTCCACTCTTTCCGTTGCTCCAGGCCCTCAGTCTCGAGCGCTGGGGCAGCACGGGGTGATAAAGCTGGCAGGACACACCATGCACGTCCCATCCCCCTTTAAACTCTGGCCAAATGGCCGAAAAGAGCGCAAATTCAAAACAGGATATTTCAACATCTGTCACCCTCCTCCCTGCAGGGAAGGAAACGAATTAACAAGAAATCACTCCCAAAATATGCATCCGATTATCAGCATCCAGTTTCAACAAACAAACCCGACGGCTTTTGTGTTAACTCTGACCGAGCTTGATTTCAAGGAACAGTTGAGTTCAGATCAAAGTGGAGCAAGTGTGCACGCCACAAGATGAACTGGATCTGCTTCGGTTAGCATGCATTCAGGGATTTTGCGAAAATATGACAAAACTCTTCATGAAATTATATGCATGTGCTAAAAATAATCTCACATTTCCATAAAGACAGAACTGTAATACAAAGTTTATTTAACAACAGTTACAAATGTATTGGTTTGAATAAATATGATGTTTAAGCAAAAACTCTTAGTTTTACGTCGAATCTTCAAATAATAATAATAATACATTCTAATTTAGCACTGATTTCATTTCGTGCAATAAAATGTTACTTCTGCAGGCGCAAAAACAGCACGTTCACATCATAAAACTATAAAGGAAACCCCAGGAAAAGAGACGCAACGTTAGGAAAGTCTTACCTGCGTGTGTGAATGCAGTGAGGAGGACGGAGATCAGTAACAGATGAGCTGCAGCTGTAATCCTCAGTAAACACATCCTCACAGGAGCAGGACTCGGGGAAACTCTGGGAATCAGGGCGGTCAAACTTCCAGATCTCCACGCGAGTGATGAGAGAGTTCAGCGCGTGCGAACCAAGCGCGTTCCGTCTCAAGTGCGCAGTCAATGAAACTCTTTCTGCAGAAGAACTGCGCGGTTCATCCCGCTCTATCGAAGGGTTTTCGTCGACCGCCGCTGATCCTGTTCAAGTGTCCCGAGACTGTCTCCTAATGGAAAAGCGAGCGAGTAACTCCAGCTCCTCTGGACGGAGGACGGGTCCATCCCGAGGGAGGGAAGCAGATTGCGAATCCTACTACGACAAGGGCGCAGCTCATGAATATTCATCACACTCAATCATCAGGACCGCCTGATTGGGTGAATGAATATTAAAGAGATCACGTGTCACGACGCTCCACGAAGGTGAGCAGGAATTTCTAGCCATAGTAGAATTAGAGATTGGAAATGAGACTGAAGATCGATAAGGTTGAAAAACACGACTCCTACCGGTGAAAATGTGTGAGATTTTTATATTTAAAAAATTTTCAGTAAGTATGCATCAAACGTAAGCGTTTAGATGGTTATAAAACTTTCTATTCATTAAAGAATCCTGGAAAAAAATGTATCAGTTTCCACAGAGGAATAGCCTCGCAACTGTTTTTAACACTGATAATAAGAAATGAGCAACAAATCAGCATCGTATGGCTTGTAAATCATGACACATAAAAATAAAGAATTATTACTATTATTTTAACAGTTAAGTTAACCTTTAGAAAAAAAAAAAATTTCTTCAGAGAAAATACCAAAAGTGGCCTTAAAGTAAGGTGAAATTCAGATATTATGAGATCTTTCTAACAGTATAGAACTACTTTACATTAAATTATAACAATATCCATTGTCACTCTATATTTCTCAATCATATGTATTAGTAAGATTACATTTAAATGCTTAATTTAATGAGCAAAAATAATCCATGCAATGCAATCGATGACTGAGAGATGAACAAATAAATGTTACATTCATCTTTTAAAATGATTATTTTTTTTAATAATGTCTGGATGATAAAGTAAACCTAAGTTGATTCAGTCTGGTGAAATATTACCAACAATATAAAACCAATTCTCATATTTGCTTCCTAAAAATCAGATTTCACAGTAAAATGAACCATAAGCTGAGTCGGGACGTTAGTACACTTATACTAAAAGTCCTTTTACTTGCTAAAACAGTTTCAACGATCAATCAGAGGACAGAAAGCATAAAGTAGATTGTGCGAAGCAAGCTTAAAATATGATTCAGTAGGCAATTCATTCTTGGAGATGAAAGAGATGATCAAAAAAACAGTGCAACATTCATATTTAAAGGCTGATGTGTTTTATTCTTGAAACCTGTTTGAAAACAATGTTTCATTTTGATGATATGTCAATAACAGACCCTAAACCCGATTATATTTCATCTCTCTGTCAAGTGTGTGCGAGCGTATGCTATTGACCCCCATTGAGTTACCAAAAGAGTCCAAACAAGAATCACTGCATTATTCAGAATGCATGGATACAAAAACAATAATAATAATAATAATAATAAAAACTCAATATGCAGTGCATAAACATTGTTAAAGGATTCTCATGTAGTACAGAAGCAACTCTTTGGTCAAAGGTAACAAAGGAATGTATTTAGTGTATATAAAACTGACTTTACATATTAAATTATTAAATTATTATTCTTTTTTTAATGGCATATTTATTGTTGATTAGTCAAGATCTCCCATCATTATTCCAGGCATTGAACACGACATAAATAGGTTTGATGGTGCACACAACCGCAAACAGCTTGAAGAACCAGCTCTGCATTTATTTCAATGTGAAATAAAGACTAAAATATTCAACACTGTCTGTACAGCAGGTATGGAGAACATGAAATATAATACAAACAGGTTCAATCAGTGTGTTCATCCAGTGGAGTTGTGTGCCGTTGAGGTCTTCAGGGTCAGAGGTCATCTCTCATCATTTGAGGATGTTCAGCGCTGCTTCTCGAATGCACTGCGCTGCGGTCTGGATCTCCTCCTGCGTCTGCTCAACAGTCACCACCACTCTGATGCTGCGGACACAGACAAGCAAAAACACCAGGTTCACAGCAAAGCATGAGGTGCTTTCACTGATGGATCAGTTGTCAGATAATCACCTTGGCGGGGGAAGAAATCGCTCTTCTTTGTCAAGGTATCGAGCCAAAGTGAGCGCGATCCGTCTGTCCAAACTCTACAGAAAGGAGAAAACACAAGAGACTTACTCAGCATTTCCTTTGCTCTTCAATACATTTCCTTTAATACATTTGTGATGCATTTAAATTGTTTAGTGTAGTTGCTAATGTGAATACATTTAATTATTTATTGAGCATTGAAGAATCTTACATTGCTATTTTATTGAATTTCACTTTGCATTGTGCTTCTGAACGACTGATGGACACATATACTGTGCAGCCATGGCCAGATTATTTATTTTTACAATCAGATTTTGAGTAAATGTTGTGTAGCGATTTCATTTCTGGTTGAATTTAATTTTATGCATTTTGGCAGCAATGCTCTGTAGACAATCCTTTTTGGCTGATGTCAAGAATCTCTCAGTCTGTCTGTCCAAACATATACTGTTTAAAAGCTTGGGGTCGATGAGATTGTTTAATGTTTTTGAGAAACCGTATAACCAGAACTGAAACACAGTTGTCTATGATCTGCTGGTTTAGCGTACGTAGTCGACGATCGCTCGGAGCAGCTTCAGGTCTTCTGTTCTGGATCCCGAGCTGTTCTCCAGCTGCAGATGAAGAGCAGGAGCTAAAGGCTCTCCGACCAGCTTCAGCCCCGGGGTCCTGTAAAACCCCACTCAAATCATCACTAATGCACACAGCACACTACCAGCCGGCTCAGTGAAGCTCAGATAAAGGTTTATTTTCTCTCATGGAATAAAGGAAGTAAACTGGACTTGCCCTTGAAGAGCTTTGTGGACGTGTTTGCACTTATCCTGCAGAACCCTGAAAATGCCTGTGAGAGAAAATGGAAAAATACTACAATTAATGTGACGTTTTGCCCAAAGCAGGCTCTACACAAGAGAGTGAATGCATGTAGTTTAATTAAACTAAACGTCACATGCTGTATCATCACTGATCTGAATAATAACACACACAGTATATTTTAATGGTGCAGACATTTTGAGAAAACTATATGACCCTCTTCAGTACTGAGGTCTGTTACCAAGTAGATAACACATATGTGACCCAGGACCACAAAAAAGTCAATTTTTCAAAGTTTTGATTATTTAACGTTCATGTGAAAGTTGAATAAATAATATTTCCATTGACGTAGGTTTTGTTAGGATCGGACAATATTTGTCTGAGATGCATCTATTTGAAAATCTGGAATCTGAGGGTGCAAAAAAAGTCTAAATACTGAGAAAGTTGTTCAAATTAATTCTTAGCAATGCATATTACTGATCAAAAATTAAGTTTTGATATATATATATGGAAGAAAATTGACTAAATATCTCCATGGAGCATGATCTTTACTTAATATCCTAATGATTTTTGGCACAAAAGAAAAATCTATAATCTTTACCGATACAATGTATTGTTGGCTATTGCTACAAACACACCCCAGAGACTTAAGACTGCTTTTGTGCTCCAGGCTCACATATTGCCATTTTTTTTTTTCAGTTTAGCCAGTAAGCGTCATAAGCACTTATTTTTTGTCAGAAATCTAAAGTCTCGTTTCTTTAAATTAAACAGTGTGCTATCACATATTTGGAGTTTATTTTGGTCATTCTGCTCTACAATTCAGCATCATCAGCCACTAGTTACAATCACAGTAATGAAAGCATGCACTTTAAGTATCTACACTCAGACTGCACACTTGAGATTCACACTTTGTGATTTGTTTGCACAGAGTATGTTTTCGGCCTAAAACCATGCAACAGAGATCAAAAGCTCCAGGCTGGGTTGATAAAGAGTTGAGTGAGGCTGATCTCAATCCACACACACACACACACACACACACACACTAATGTCAATGTTGTTACCTGGGTCTTCCTCCATGATGTTGAGGGCTTCAATAGCAGCAGAGGCCAGCATGGGTGGAAGAGACGCGGAGAAACAGTAACCCTGACCCGACAGACGCTGACAACATAAAACACATTCACCTCTGAGTGTAATAATTACTGGAGACACAAAACAGTCCTTAGAAGGCAAGCAAAGAAGGATCCTTCTGGATTTGTGATTTTCACAAAGGCTATACAACATGATAATGTTATTTTATTTAAAGAAATCCTGGTGAGCCACAGTGACTTGGACATGAAACGTTCGGAGACAGTGGTACCTGCTGGACAAACTAATCAAGCCACTGAACTGTGAGATATTAAGATGCAATTATGTGTCATGAAGTCAGAATTTAGAGTTATAAACTTGCAATTGTGAGAAAAAAACACTGAATTTCATGTTTATATCTCGCAATTGTGAAAACAATAAAAAAAGTCTGAAATACATAAAATAAAAAAATCAGTGGTGGAGATGGGCTTCCATAAAATGTTGGTGAAATTGTATAAAATTAAATATGCTTATAGCTTTCCGTGTCGAGTGGAACGAAAGCATTATGATCAGTCCATTTGAAATAAATCATTAAATACTGGATCTTTGTTACAATTTCAAATTCAAAATCTTTGTGAAAAAAAAAACCTTTTGGTACAAATGGTCAAATGTTCACCAAAATTGGACTCTACTTGATCTCCACAGCCAGCTGCAGGTTATCACAGTAAGTTATTGATCTTTGAGTCTTAATTAGCCAATAAAATGGAGCGTGTCAGTGCCAAAGAAGAAACAAGGCCTTTAATCCACTGCCATATTAAAATATTTCTTTATAATGTTTTAAAGAATTGCACTTTATTTTAAGGTGTCTTTGTTACATATTTGAGTACAGAGTAATATTAATTAACCACATGTACTTACTATATAGTTAGGATCAGGGTTAGTTACTTGCATGTAATCATGCATAATTATTGTTATTATAAAAATAAGTGCATGTAACAAGGACACAGCATTACTTA